>NW_026927244.1:0-30804 GCF_032062105.1 Saccostrea cuccullata | reverse complement strand
TACCAAGTTTTGTAATTGATTTTCTTTTAAACCCCTTTTTCCTGGTTTCAAATGGTAGATTACAATTAACACACGTGCTATCTTCCATTATTTCTTTGATGATTGACGTGTTAAATTGTGCATTACGTCACGGATTTTTGATTAAAACTGTATATTGCATAGTATAAGTAGGGTACATGTTTTCAGACGAGGCTAGAATGAGAAAATTGAATGAAAGTGTGTGTAAATTTTAAATGTGTTTGTTGCTGAATGTCTGAAAAAAGAAGAACAACAAGTAAAATTCGTTGTCATATTTTATTTGTTACGATATGAATTGAAATCGACAGGAACGGGTGTTTGTTGCTATTGTAAACACGTGAAATGCCGGTTAGAGTTATTTCCCTTTGTCACGTGACCATAAACCGAGATCTCGCTCTCAGGTCAAGATGGCTGTCAAGAAGCGAAAATTTCAAACTTTTGATGTTCCGAAGCTGATAAGAGCAATCTGAAATATTTCCAATGGATTTAAAGTGACGAGAGTGGTTTATTTGGGTCTAAGGAATTTTTAAAAAATAAGCTTTTGTGCAGTGGAGGTAAGACATTGGAGAAATAAATCTGAAACCGAGCGCAACTTTTTGTGCGCAATAAATATACAGTTTTTTTTAAATGGATGGCACTGTAGCTCTCCGGTCTATCAATATATATTTTTCGGAGAGCTACAGATCTGCAGCTAATCAGAAGCCTGTACATTGTATTTGTCCGGGCTGTCTACGGACATGTGATACGTACCAGCTGGACATGAAATGTCACATTTATTTTAAACAATCTCTCACCAGAGGGCGCGCTCCGCTAATGAAATGTCACATGTATTTTTAACAATCTCTCACCAGAGGGCGCGCTCCGCTTACACCTCTGTTGTCGTCTAAAAAGTAGCGAGGGTTGTCAAATAAATATTTGTCGACAAAGATTGTTAGACATTGATTGTTTTGTATGATTTCTCAATGATGTTGCGTGTTTTAAGCTCTCTGTTAGTAAATAATTCCTGACTTTGTCTCCTTGGTTTCAAAATGAAAATATGTGTAAACATTCAATACAAAATAGTGTCGTATACATTGAACCTATTTTAATATTATTTGAAAGAATTTTGAAAGAACAAAAGAAGTGCTACAGATTGATATTTCTAATTTCATTTTAAAAAATTACCAAGTTGGTGGAAATCTATTATTTATTTTTGTTTTACAAGATTCTTGTAATTTAGACGATAATAGAGGTGTTTGAGCAGATGTTGAGCGATGAGCGTGAAACGCCCTCTGGTGAGAGATTGGTATTTTTTATTTGAGTCCGTGGATCACAGCGAGATATTCAAATTCACGGGTAATGCAAAATACCTTGAAATGTATATTCGTCTAAATAAAAAAGAAATCATGAATGTTTTAATCATCCCCTAAGTCTTTATCCTACCCCAAGTGGTAATAATTATAATATGACCAAATTTGAGTATATACATGTATATTTTTGATGAAGTTTCCAAAACATGTATAATCAAAAGTGTTTTCTTTGGTTCTAAACATGGGAATTAATCATGTTGCAGCTGTTCAAGAAAATATGCAAAACCCGCGAAAGCCAGTAGTGTAATTTTTATCCGGCAATTGCTGCATTTTTTTTAATTCACGTTCTAGCGGGCATCTTTGCTAGCCAAGGGTTTCCGATCCGATACATGTACCTAGCGAAGATTTCTAGCAGGTGACTAAACCAAATCGATTTTTTTTCACAATTTAATCCATTTAAATCAGGATTCGGTAGATGAAATATTGTATTAATTAAATGTAAGTCCTTGTTCATATATCGTTGATGGAACCTGTTTAACAGGTATTTTATAAATATAATAGCCAATGAAATTGACGGTCTACATAAACACCGAGTAAGCACGTGTTCGAATGATACATGTGCTATGATAACTCCAATAAACATGATTTAATCATAATTATGTACAAATTCGTTGCAATGCGTGTTTTACATAAGCGAGAACTCTAAACATAGCTCTTTCTTATTTCAAAATCTTCATTTCAGTGTACCTCATGTTGCTTGTCGCGGAGAGTGTAGTATCCTAAAACATTACGACGAATATTCCTTTCTCGTTTCTAAAGAAATGGGCGTGTCGTTATGTTATAATTGACGTTCAAAACATGACTCAAAACGTTTCGTCCAAACAGAAAATGTTACCACTTCAATGCGCTTTATTGTTTGTTGTTTTGCACCCAATTCGATCGAGGAGAGAAATTTATGTCACAAAAGCGAACAACTAATTCCACGAGAACTTATAAGCAGTGTGGGTATTTTTTTTTGGTTGGTAATAGTGAGTGGTACAGCATTGTGGCTTTTAGATGAATCTTAGAAATGTTTTCCAAGACACGCCGTGCAGAATTTGACGTTACAAAAAACATATTGTAGTTCTACCTTCATAGTCTCGCACAAATCACACGGCGGGGCATCTTCTCCGCCGTACCTTATTGGAGCCATTCTGCTATCTGTTACTCCAGATGCTATCTGTTACTCCAGATATATAAATCGTTAACTGTTTATAGAGAATCTAATAAAATAAATAAATAGTATACTGTGTTACATTGTCAATTTAAATTGATTGAATCTAGAAAAAAAATATTCCAAATACTAACCAAATACAAACCCCTGGTAAGAGGGGTAACTCTTTCTGATGTAAATCACGACTACAGGTAATATTCATTTTTTGCCTTAAAAAAATTCACGTTCAAAGTCTATATCTATCAAGTTTTGCATTGCCTCAGTTCAATTGATTATAATGCATTGCTAATTTGCACTGGCCGAGTACCTTATACAATGTATATTTAGACATGATTTTCATTCATGTTAAAGTTTCAATGCCTATGGGCGGAACGTGAGGTCCCTATATTTTCACCTTTCCTTGAAGAGTTATCCCTCTTTGATTTTACTCAATAAAAATCCATTCTTAAAAGTTGTCTTGTTTGCCTAGTTTAAGATTTAAGTTAAAGTTTAAGATCGAGTTTTGTTAATAATGATTAAATACTAAGTACATCTTTCCACAACAACACTTGTTTCATATTCTTAGTATCTATTTTATGGATACAAAAATAAGCTAAATATAGTTTCACAGTCGATAAACTAGGTTTATAGTTAACGCGATAATCTATGTTTCACAACCGTTAACTATACTTAATACCGAAAACTATCATTTGCGATTGCAAAACAAAGATTATCTGATAAATACAGTTTCGCAATTTGTAAACTATAGTTAACAAACCGTTAACTATAGTTAACGATCTGATAAATATAGTTTCACGATTTGTGAGACTATGATTAACAACTCTTAACTATAGTTTACAAACGTGAATCTATGTTTATCAACAAAATCTATTGTTAACGCTTATTACAGACAAATAAACTTAGATTAGCTTTCGTAAACTATAGTTAACAACCGTTAAGTATAGTTTTACAGATGAAAACTATACTTAACGAATCGTTTACTTTAGTTTACGGTTTGTAAACTATAATATACAGTCGATAAACCTAGTTTATCAAATGTGAAACTAGGTTTATCTCATTTTTGTGAATTTGGCGTGCCATACTATTTACTTTTTCATTTTCAAATATTTTTTTCTTTTCTTCTCTAATAGCCTCTAAAGTGCTCTGATATAATATAGTAAAATCTAAATATGGGTCGCATACATTATTTATAATATTTTTTTTGATACTGAGTGATGCGTTTTTTATCTTTCAAAACAACATTGTTTTCACGATGAACATGCGTTGATCTTATGATGGTGGGATAGGGCCAGCACCCCCCCCCCCTTTCTGGAATTGACTATACAGACTGAGTGTATATAGTTACACTGTATTAAATAACAATGATCTTCAGGCACGTATCAGCAGGTTGTCCTTGGAGGGGGGGGGACTTCCCCCCACTCATTTTAAACATAATCTTTTACTATTTAAAATGTAAAATGTCTGTGCTATTGAAAGCCCCCCTCCCCACTTTTTGGTTATAGAGTGAGGTAAAAATTAGCTTAATGTAGTATGATATGTAGAAAAAATATGGCACTGAAAGAAGTTGAACCTACCAACCCCAACTCCCCAACGGAATAGGATTTTCGAGTTTTGGCAATTTTTTGTTGTTGTTTTTTTTTTATTTTACCAGTCAAGTTTTTATTTTCATGTAGTTGATTATTTTTTTTAATCTCTGGCTGCCCCCTCCCCTTTCAAAATAGATCATACGTCTCTGACCTTGACCTCCCACCAACATACGGACACTTTTTAAAGCAATTTTACGTTTGGGTAAGAATTATTGTTTTTATAGGTTGGTTCCTTTAGGAAAAAATCCCCGAATCAGCGTCTTGTAATGAATTTGTCATGCAGAACGGAAACAGCCTTTTTAATTTATTTTAATTCCATCAAAAACTGTAACCAGTTTCTTATGTAGTTAGAAAACAGTAAAATACAGTAAATGTTAAGTTGAAGGATACTCATGTTTATTTGAATCACCATGTATGAAAAAAGAAGTGATTTATGGTGTCTTGCAATGATAAGAAAAACTTCGTGCACTGTACATTATTTAAATGTAAAAATAATTTAATTTGTTTTAAACTGGATACTTTTAATTTTTCATCCAAAAATGTATTTGTTAAAAATATAGAAGGCTTGCTTATTTTCCCTAAATAATATGATAAATTTTAAGATGGGGAATGAATGTTCGCAAATACACATTACCTTGAGAATTTGGAGACATGCATTTTTATTATCGACGTCTGGTTATCATGCAGAGCCCGGGGAGCAACAGCAATATGGCCCACTTTCAAGGGTCTCTCACGAAGTCTACTTTCATGGTACCGTTAAATAGAATTTAGACTTTTTGCAAAGAAATAAATGCGAGTAGAATTGAAACTAATTAAATAATGAAATAAATAGTAATGAAAAGAAAAACGAAAAAAAAAAAACTCTCCATCATTGAAGCTGATCAAGAGCAAAACATCGGAGGTGCAGAGGATAGTTATTTATTTATTTATTTTTTTTGCAATCAAAACGTACGTTTGACTGACGGTTTTATTAATATTTAGCTGCTTTTAAAATGTGCATTCAAAAATTTTAAATTCCCTATACATGCAATAATAATATGATGTAGTCCCTTTAGGAATTTGAAGCTTTTAGGAATAAAACATGATTGTACAACTTACATAATTGGCCCTAAAGATGGCACAGAGACAATCTCAAATTTCATGCAAATCAAGCTTATTTTCACTATTTCTCCGCAACCGCAACTGCTTCCAGGCCCGTGCTCATGACCTAAGCTACCACACAAATTGCAGAATAACATTTGTACATAGCAATGAACAGCAAGAGATAATGGCTTGACGGTACTTTATTCGAAGCTATCCTCTGAGTTTTTTTTAATGAATACATGCACAATACATGCATCATGTACTGTATATATAAAGTTTAATATTTGGCATTTAAATGGACATCTCTATCTATTTAAACTGTTATTCCACATAAGGTATTAAATTTCCCTGTTAAACTAACTAAAAATTAAGCTGTCATATAGATTGAATAGATAAAATTTTACAGATAAAAGATAAATTATGTTGTCAGAAATTCAAAATTTTAATGGATATTCAAAACATACAATAATTAACAATTAGCTTAATCTAACCAGAAACGTTTTTCATTCAGTCAGTTTAAATGCCTTTTAAAAATATGTCTGGTTTTTTTCTCACACAAATTAAGTCAAATTATTGTACTATCTATCTCTTAACTAAGTAAAAAAACCGGGAACCGGTGTGTTGAGATTGTCGTTATCTGTTGGACTCTTTGTGTTGAGATTGTCGTTATCTGTTGGACTCTTTGTGTTGAGATTGTCGTTATCTGATGGACTCTTTGTGCTGAGATTGTCGTTATCTGATGGACTCTTTGTGTTGAGATTGTCGTTATCTGATGGACTCTTTGTGCTGAGATTGTCGTTATCTGATGGACTCTTTGTATTGAGATTGTCGTTATCTGTTGGACTCTTTGTGCTGAGATTGTCGTTATCTGTTGAAGTCTTTGTGCTGAGATTGTTGTTATCTGTTGGACTCTTTGTGCTGAGATTGTCGTTATCTGTTGGACTCTTTGTGCTGAGATTGTCGTTATCTGAAACGTGCCTGTTAAAAGATGGGGGAAGGAACAAAACCTACGGCCCAATCTTCAATGCCTTAACTTTACTACATGAATTTTCTCCATCCCCTTCCCCTGCTTCCGACGGCTATGAGTAATGACGGAACTATAGAAAACTGACTAAGTCAGAAAAGGACTCGCAAAGGACAGTAAAAGGAACTAGACAATGTTCCTTTGGGATTTAAACATTTATACAAAGAAATATCTTGTAATCGCTTATACAAAACGATTTCCTTTTAAAATCAAAATACATTCTTTGTTTCCAGTCAGTAAAACAGAGGGCTGGGCTTCTTTATAACCGTACGGATATTCAAGAAATTATGGCTCAAGTACATCAAAAGACGAAAATAGTTCCATTTTTTTCCTCGTAAAAATATATATGTTTTCATATTTATCAATATTCATATATGAAAAAAAATTAAATTAGCATATTTTGTATATGAATTGAATGTATGCTCTTTTAATGAATATTTAGAGCCGTTCGGTGAATTATACCAACCGATTGCATTCTTTATTGCATTCTATGTCGTCAACCAATTATTATATCAAATATATTATAAATGTACAAAACAAGATATTAAATCTTGCATATAAATTAATTTAAAAGATTACCTGTTCAAACAAATGTTACTATGTTTTTTAACAGGTCGACAGGTTGACAGGTCGACAGGTAGACAGGTCCACAGGTTTACGGGTTGACAGGTCAACAGATAGACAGGTCGACATGTAGACAGGTCGACAGGTACATGAAGACAGGTCGACGGGTTGAAAGGTAGACGTGTTTATTTAAATATGTAATTCAACATGTCAACATCTCGTCATAGGTTTGGATTGTCAAATGGAGATGTATACATCTAACTTTTATCATTGCACATGTGAAAAGAGAATGGAAATTTACTATTTTAGGCATTCAATGTACATGTATCTTACATATGTATGATATGAGTGACCCCCCCCCCCCCCCCCCCACGCACACACACCTAGCCTTAAGATGATACTTGTAGTAATATAGCTAAATAAATATACACTGAGTTATAAAAAAAAATGTCTACCTGTCGTCCTGTCGACCTGTCAAATTGTAAAAAAGAAATTAAAGTTTGTGTTGTTATTTCAGATCTATTCTTGGTTTTTTATTTTACTAAATTATTTCAATCAAAGGGCTTGTAAATATTCATTAAAAAGTAATTTGCATTTATTGTGTTGTACATATATTTATATAGGAATACAGCTGATATAATCATACATGAATATTTATGATCTTTCAAAAATAATATAATAACAAAACCGATTTACTGCAGATTATGTGGATGGGACTATTTTCGTCTTATTTTGTACTTGGCTCGCATTTATAAAGATAAATATCAGATGTTGACAATTAAAAAAAAGTTTTGAGGGTTTATTTTGTCGCAATTTCTGCATATCTTAAATTGCATGAAGTCATTTGTCGGTAAAACTTAGAAAAAAAACTGATCTGTAAATACCAGGTACACTTATATAGTTCATATAATAATAAACTTGTACGTATTTCTACAAAATTTAAAGTGAAAATATTTCAAAGAATTTCAGGGACATAAAGCTGGAGATAAAAATAGATAGATACATGTAGATATAATTATAATTGTCATCTCCCTCGGGAGATGACACATTAAGATTGTATGCCGGAAGTGAAGTCCTAGTGTAAGCCTCCATTAATCTTTCGGGAATCCTCGATGTTTTACAATATTTCAAGTGAGAATCTACACAATGAGTTCCAAGTAGCCTGTAAACTAGTTTTCTTTTTGAAGAACTACCTTAGAAGTGTGCGATCTACTTCGGTTTTGGCCTATTTGAAAGCCAAGAAAAATTTAGAAAAGAAGTACGATTCTTATTGTCATCTCTCTAGAGAGATGACACACATTAAGTTTGATTTTCGGATGTGAAGTCCCAGTGTAATTTAAGCTGCCATTTAACAGTCGGCAATCCTCGGCTGAATCCACTGCTCTCCATACAAAAAGTGCGAGGTCACCGGGTTGGCGATCTACTTTATTTCTATCGATAAAGAAAACAAGCTGCACAGAAATCAGAGACAGTTAGACACACACAATCGACTGGATTGCGGAGTCTTCAAAATATACACTGACGTTCTTATATACTGAACAAAAAAAGAAACGCATAATCAGAATAATTTGAAATTCTAAGTTTTCAGTTTAAACCCTGTATTATTTCAGCGATTTTAGAGTGTGTTGTGATAAAAATCAATGTTGCAAATTGGAAGGCAAGTTGAGGTCAATTTTATTGCCCCCAAATTCAAGGGGCATAACAATATTGACTGTGCAAAGTCTCAATGTTAGTCGGTTTCCAATGTACGGATATCGTGTGGGAATATCATCACATTTTAGTCTCACGCAAACAATTTACGCATTTTTATGCTGATTTTTTCATCCAGCAATTATAGCAGCAGTTTTTACAGCAAGTTCTGAATCGCATGAGGTGATGAAGGGGGGGGGGGGGGGTGTCTGACGGTCCTGCCTGGTTGTGGTTACCTGCGGATGGCCAGATAGTGGTCTTCAAACGTTAGTTTTTAGGTTGCAAAGCCCATTTGTTTACTTCAAATACAGTTGCAACTTCCTGTTGCGTAGCTCCATTTAGTTTCATCGTTAGCCTGGTTGTATTCATCTTTGTTTGGACGTGGCATTGCAGTATTAACAGTGCAATCAAATCTTAAATATGGGTTCAAAAGAAGTGTTAAAAGTTTCTCTAAATCCAAAATATCAATGAAAATAGAAATTTGATTTAGAAGAAATCATGAAAAACACCACTTTCATAAACATGTTTAATCAAGGGAGATAATTCAACACTTTGGTTTTAAAACCCCATGTTGTCCTTTAAATAGGTCACAGGTATCCAATGATATAAAAAATAGTTGTTTCATGTACATTTTAAAAATTTCTTTTACGAGTAAAACAATATGCGTTTCTTTTTTTGTTGAGTATATATTCTCCGGTAGTCTTCTTGGCCATTACGTAAATGATGGTAAGAATTAACAAGATAGAATCATCTAACTAGGTCAGCGCGTGTGTAAATATCCTCTGCAGCCGAGGCGTGGATCCAATTAAGAATTCACAAAAAACCCAAAAATCAAATTTATTTTAACATTTACAAAAGTAATTGTTTATTTTTAGTATGCAGATAAAGTTTTTTAAAACAAAACGCAGAAATAAACGCATTGCACGTGACTTTTGACGATCACTATAATGGCACAACACTGTATTCCTAAAACAGCCTAAGTTCAGAGTTGGCTAATTAGGACTCTTTTTTCAGATAATTTATAAATGCTTAATTTTATGTTAAATGTTATTACTTACCTGTATTTAAAAACATGTAGGCGTTATTTCTTTGGATAAGCTATATAAAAGTGTGTAAATGTAGATTTGATATTGTATGTGCTTTAAGTTAATTACGTTGATGGCAGTTTTCTCTTTCCTATGCTATATTTCGACAGGGTCTTGTGCATGTGCTTATATTTTATAAAGCATTAACAGTGGCGGATACAGGAATCTTGAAAAGGTGATTCAGGGTAGGGGCCTACAGCCTCACACAAAAAATGAATTATGAAATCTTATGTGTATTTTGGACACAAAAAGGGCGAACCTGCCCCCCCCCCCTCCCTCAAATTAGCCAGTGCTGATAAAAGTTTAAATTAATAAGTTAAAATCTGGATCAACAACTACACCGCCATTTTGATTATGAATGTAAAAGAAGCTATATGGTTGAACAATTTTTTTCCCGTAATGCATTACATGTATCATGATTATATACCTTTCTTTATTCAAAACAATTAGACCGCTAACATTTTGTTTGTGACTAAGTAAGATCATATGATCCAATTAAAGAAAAATCATGTAAATCTCAAATTCAAATGAGCAAATATTCATTGAGTTTAGAATAGACTTTCGAGAAAATTTGTCCTGTCGTTCCCGCTTAACAATTAGTGTTGGGCCCATTGGCAAGCTGATATCAATTAAAAAAAATTTAGGTCAATTTTGGAATTGATTTCATAATATCTTAAGAAGTATAAGGAATTACGGAATGAAATTTGAAGGAACTAGAGGTACTGTGAGCGATGAGCTCACTAAATGATACCCCCCGCATCCCATATGGTTATAACTGGTGAAAAAGTCCATGTTTTCCTGTGGCCGGGAAACCCAAAATATGTGTCGGATCAAAAAGTAAAATAGGAGGTGCACAATGGCAATATGTAATAAAGATTCTGTGAAAGTTTCATCAAATTTCATTCAGTGGTATGAGAGGAGTTGCGGATAAGAGATGGGTACCCCAAAGCGTAACAGACGGACGGACAGACGGACGGACGGACGTACAGACGGACGGACGGACAGACGGACGGAATTAACGATTACTATATACCCTCCCGCTTTTCAAGCGGGGGGTATAATGAAGATTGTTTATATATGGATAGATATGGATAAAAAGTAAATTTGTAAAGCATTCAATTTAAAAGAATTTTATTGGGGAAAGTAGGTACCCTATGAAAAGAGTTCCATACCTTTATTTTTTTTTAACACCTCAATTTTTTTTTCTAAGTGATCTAAAGGCCTGTGGGTCAAATGAGTATATCTTTCATCACGTGCAGTGTATTTAAATAAAATACAGTAATTATCGATTTGATTAGTATTGTCATGTAAGGTAAGACATCAGCAAATGTAATTTTTTTTTGTAACAGCTAGGCTTAGTATATATATATTTTATTCTCATTCATTTATTCTCTCAAAAAACCATACAATGGTACAAGAGGTACATATATACATATTTACAATAATTATGGACGAGCAGAGATTACAGGAGGACAGACAGTGTCAAAAATCTTTGTAATAAATATACACAATTTTCGTAAAAATGCTGGATCTGTACTTGTCATCAAATTACAGAATTTTATTATATTTGGGTGAACATAGTATTTCTGCAACAAAAAATCTTTACGGGTATTCTTTAATGTATTACGTTCCAGTAAATAATGGAAATCGTCTCCTATCTGGTTATTATTACATAGATTGCACTTTCTTTCATTTCTTTCAACATTATTCCATCTACCCATCTCTATTGGAAGACGATGGTTACTTGTCCTGAATTTTGAAAAGATATTTCTAAATTTTCTTGGTAAAATAGTTAAATATTTTTCACATTCAAACTTTGTTTTAAAAATTCTATATGTAATACCTTTACTGGAATTATTCAAATCACTATACCATTTTTGTAAAAACTGATCTTTGAGCTTTTGGTTAATTGTGGTTGCAATCCATTTAACACTGAAAATTTTGATTAGTCCAAATATTACAGAGACCCGTTGTATTAAGAATATTATGTATGAAAGATATCCATGGATTACTAATCCCATTTTTAGTGTATTTATTATAAAGATGTAAATAAATAATTCTACAGATCTTATTCTCATTTCCATGTATCATTTTTCCCCAGTAAGATATCATTCTTGTATAAATGCGCACATACATCGGGTAACGTCCAGTTTCCCCGTATACCATAAAACTCGGTGTACTAGATTTTAAGTTTAGAATATATTTTAAAAATCTTAAATGTAGACGTTCAATAATATCTATATTTACAAATCCCCATACTTCACATCCATAAAATAAAACAGGAACGACAACTTTATCAAACAGATCTAACTGACAGTCCAGAGATAGATTATATAAACGATTTTTTCTAATAATGCCATACATTGCCTGATTTGTGCTTGATTACAAAAGTGTTTCTTTGCCTTTGAAAATGACCCTGATCTTGAGAATATAATACCAATGTAATTGAAATCTTTTACAGTTTCTAAAACATCGTCATTCTATTTAAATGTATGTTTGGGTGGTCGTCCTTTTGAAAGGTGTGTTCCCCGAATGGCTACTGGAATAAAACAACAAGTAATTATCACACTCAATTAAGGGGCCCTCTAAGGGGTACAGGTAGACTTAACTGTGTTTACCTGGATATGCAATATTTTGTAAATCAGATATATTCATTCAATTATATTTTAATTCAGAGGGTTTTTTATTTTCCGAAATATACTGAATAAAAATATATATAAATATAAGTAGATAAAATTAAGATTTAAGAAAAGTGATTTTTTTTTGTACCTTTAATTTAATTTTTTCCCCAAATTATTAATAGTATTGATTGAGAACTTAAAAATTATTATCCCTTTTTGTGTTACATTTTCAAACTCTTTTAGATAAATTAACACAAGTGTTTTTTTAATAATAATATACCGGTAGATATATATGTATGATAAATAAAGTGTTTCTATAAAGTTTTGTTTAATTTATTTTATTTATCTATCATTTTAAATTATCAAAACATTCTATTAAATAATCATAAAATCCAGATGAAGTTTATGAACTTCTTCACCTTTCATTGCAATCTTTTAGTTGCAAAGACCGCCGAAATATGGCTGAAATATTGCCGCCTCGGTGTTAAACAATATAAATCAATCAATCTTAGTTGCAAAGAAATATACGGAGATGGACTAAATGAATTGTAAATATGTGTTGTATGAAAGTGAAACAGTGTTATCTCATATATAATGTGAAAATCGGTGCTGCTAATCAATAGAACTTCAAGATAATTTATAGTTTTTAATATGATTTGTGCTTGTAAAATTATTTATTTAAAAAATATGTATACAAAATATTTATATAGTGCTCAAATTAAAATAAAATGAGATGAATTTCCATTTTATTTTGTTTCAATTATGGTAGATTATTCATACCGGTAAGTCTACCTGTACCCCTTAGAGGGCCCCTTAATTGAGTGTGATAATTACTTGTTGTTTTATTCCAGTAGCCATTCGGGGAATAAACCTTTTGAAAATATGACAATTTTTGTTTTCTTAACATTAAACATGGAGTTTCCACGTTTTGCAAAATACAGAAAATTCATTTAATGCATGTTGTAAATCATTTGCGGTTTCAGCCATAATAACCGTATCATCAGCATAAAATAAAATAAACAGCTTGATAAAAATGTAAAGATCATCTTCAATCTCTTTAGAAAAATTCTCTAAACCGTTAACTTTCCTTTCTGTAAGGTAATTTTCTAAGTCGTTGATATACAATGAAAATAAAAAAGGTGAAAGATTTTCACCTTGTCTTACCCCGACATTGCAGTTGAAAAATTCAGAAGACACACCATTCACATTAATTCTTGATTTTATGCATGCATACATATTTCTAATATAGTTGAAACACTTCCCACTAACACCATTTGAAAATAATTTGTACCAAAGGCCGCCTCTCCATACAGTATCAAAAGCCTGTTTAAAATCGATGAATGCACAGTATAACTTTTGTTTGCTATTTATAAGGGCTTGTGACAGAAAATGCAAAATCAATATATTGTCTAAAGTAGAATACCCCTTTCTGAAACCTGTTTGACTCTCATTAATCAGACTGATATTTTCTGCATAAATTTCTAATCGTTTTTTTAAAATACTTGTAAAAAGTTTCCCTAAGCAGCTCAATAATGTGATCGGGCGGTAGTTCTCAGGTTGTGTTGGATCTCCTTTATTTTTATAAATAGGTTTAACAATGCCTACAAGCCATTCTTCCGGTACTATCCCAGAGTCAAAGATAAGATTGAACAATTTCTCGTACAGAGACAAGAACAATGAAATAGTGGTACTAATATGTTCGTTAAGAAAGTGATCGCTTCCAGGAGATTTGTTGTTTTTTAGGTCTTTTACTGCCGACAAAATTTCATCTTGCGTAATTGGACAATCAAGTGTTTCATTATATCTACTTTGTTCAGTGATATTACATGTAATTGAATCTGTTTCCTCTACATCGACTTCATTGATATTTTTGAAGAAATTATACAGATTGTTTAAATCAGCTGTACATGTGTCATTTTTATTTTGGCTATTAATATTTTCCAGTATTCCTTCGTGTTATTTGTTCGCAAATTTTTAATTTTCTGAGATAGATCTTGTCTGTACTTATTGAAATCCACATATAACATCATGTATAGTTAAATACGTACAAGTGCAATGAGTATTTTAAGTTTTAAAACAGATTGTTTAACATGTTTAATGCATTAATAAATAAACATAGAAATATTTTAAAAAAACACATCCAAGTAACCGAGTACCGATTTTAGTATTCGATACTCGGACGTTCGATCGAGTACCCGGTTAACCGGGTACTCGTTGACATCCCTACTTAAAAATAATATCACTGACTGATAATTTATCAAAATGAAATGCATATAATTACATTTAAACTTTTATTGAAGCTCTCCGACATGGATATGTAACTAAACCAGAAGCTATGAAGTGATTTTAATGACACGTTCATACATGTTCGAAACTCAGGCCTAGGGCTAGTCTTATCCTGAATTTGAATTTTCAAGTAGCTTTTTGCGATTAAATATCAATAAAATGATTATTTTAATTGCTGATTTTCTAATGTAAGTAATTGAAATAGTTATAACATGTACTAGACAAAGATAAAGATTCAAAAAGCTTTTTTAAAAAAGCTTGTTTTAATTACAAAACACAGTGTGATTTTGCACATATTATTTGTTGTTGTAACCCTTTCATTTTTTCCCTCTTACCTCGGAATGCTTGGTCACATAATAAAGTGAAACTTAACTTTTTTATATATACTGAACAAAAAAAGAAACGCATAATCAGATTAGTATGAAATTTTAATTTTTCAGTTTAAATCTTGTATTATTTATAATAAGCGATTTAATTTCAGAGTGTGTTGTGATAAAAATCAATGATGCAAATTGAAAATTCAAGTTGAGGTCATTTTCATTGCCCCCAAATGCAAGGAGCATAACACTATGTACTTTGCAAAATCTCAATGCTAGTGGGTTTCCAATGTACGGATATCGTGGGGAAATATCATCTCATTTTAGTCTCCTGTGAACAATTTATGCATTTTTATGCTGATTTTTTCATCCAGCAATTGTAGCAGCAGTTTTAACAGCAAGTTATGAATCGCATAAGGTGATGAAGGGGGGGGGGAGAGAGAGAGGACTGAGAGTCCTGCCTGGAGAGAGTTAGAGAGAGAGAGAGAGAGAGAGAGAGAGAGAGAGAGAGAGTTTTAGAGAGGTTGCAAAGCCCATTGATTTATTTCAAATACAGTTGCAACTTCCTGTTGCGTAGCTCCATTTAGTATCATCGTTAGCCTTGTTGTATTCATCTTTGTTTGGGCGTGGCATTGCAGTATTAACACTTCAATCAAATCTTAAATATGGGTTTAATAGAAGTGTTAAAAGTTTCTCTAAATCCAAAATATCAATGGAAATAGACATCTGATTTAGAAAAAATCATGAAAAACACTACTTTCATAAACATGTTTAATCAAGGGAGATAATTCAACACTTGGGTTTTAAAACCACATGTTGTCCTTTAAGTAGGACACAGGTATCCAATGACATAAAAAAGAGTTGTATCATGTACATTTTAAAAATTTCTTTGACGAGTAAAACAATATGCGTTTCTTTTTTTGTTGAGTATATGTCTGACGAATTTTTCATCCCTTCTGATCTTTGATGATTACAATTTTTGATACCATGATTCCATGAGAGGCATCCAGCATATTTAACTTTTTGAACGTACTTGGAACCCTGCTCTCTTTTTTTGTTTACTTTTCATGACAGGGTTTATGGAAATCTTTCATAACATGTTAACAGCACTGAGGGTTAAAATCAGCTACTAAGGATTGGGCATTTCGTCAAAAATAATTCTTTAAGAAAATGCATAACGACGTTCAAAAGCAAGACTGAGGTTTATTTATGCTGACTACTCTTTGTTTATAGTTATTGTTAGGCCTTTATATTCACATCTTTTTCGACAGATTTTTTCTCAATTATTATTTATGTATTTGATCATTATTTTTTGGAAAGATATATGACATAACTGCAACGGTAAGTGCAAACAAGTTCTCAAAGAGTACATACATGTAAGCATTGCAATAATGAAACTATAACTTTCAAAAAAATAATGATTTTTTGCTTACATGCTGATATATTTGACTTTAACTTTTTACCTCAACTTCTCTTACCTATGCAGCAATGTACCTTCATCACTACATACGGAGTTTATATATCCTAGTTGAATCGATTTGCACGAGTATGCTCTACGTTTGAACTATTTCTATAACGAGGTAAATTATTGAGAAACCAGTTGACGAAATAGGAATATCAAGTCTCCTTTAAAGTAAACATATCAAAAGTTATTTGTTCGATGCAAATGACCTTGTCAGCAAATACAGTTTAGCATTGAGTAAAATGCTGACTGAATTTTTTATACTTATTGTTATCCCATTATATATATACGGAATTGACGACGGATTTTTCCGTTATTTCCTGATCATAACAAAGATCGAGCACAGGGTAGGTGTGTCCGGTCAGCAGGGGATTCTCACTCCCCTATGGCACCTGATCCCACCTCTGATTTGTTGGGGGTCAATGTTTGCTTTGCTTCTGTTTTGTATTATTTTATGGACTTTTGATCTTGTATACTGTTCGTCATCCGCATATGTTTCATTTACATTTTTTTAACGCCAGGACTTGACAGCAATTGTGATTTGTATTTTGAAACCCATGCATTTTCCTTAAAGCTTCATGTAAGGTACAGTTGATGAAAGAGCCAACGTAACACTTTCTGGTCAAACTAAGCTTAATTTTTGATTTAACGACTGTGTGTCAAGATAAAATGCATAATTATCTTATCTTAATCTTTTGACACCCTTTCTGTGTTATGATGTTTTTAATGCTATAGGTTTCCATTCATTTGTCTATTAATATATTTTGAAGATACATGTAAATGTGTTAAAAGTAAAAATAAAATAAAATATTTCAATTTTTATTGAATCAGAGAGGAAGAATTAAACGTCATTCCCTCATACGTCCGGTACATTTAGTTGATCTTGGTTTAACCGATATCGAATGCAAGTCTTAAAGCGTAAAAGTCGGATGGATTTCAAGACTAACATAATTAAAACTCAACACTAAGAATATTTTTATGTAATGCATTAAAACTTATTGAATTAATTTTGAACACATGGTACCTGACAATACAATGAATCAGAATGATTTCAACGTTTTCATTAAATTATAGATATTTACTGCATTTTTGTAAATTGTTGACGTCGCCAAGCAATAAAATTACACAAAACTTTTGATTTAATGGTTTCATTACACACAATGATACATGTAAACAATTACAATAATACAGTCTATTAAATAATATGTACATAATCTATGTAAACGCAAGCAATAAACAATATCACATGTTCTTCGAATTTGAGGTTAAATTCACTGCAGGATCAATGCGTGTGCATACCTTATTACTTGTGCATCACTTATGCCAAGGGCTTTCCTGTCATCTCGCTGCTCGTATGTTACCCTCGAAACCATGTAACATATGTTTAAAATATATTCTCATTGGAGCGAAATCTGCAAGAACCTATTGTTAAACAGGGTAAAAGACATAAAAAAGCTTGATTTTCTTATATACAAAAACTTCGAATTTATTTTTCACTCAAATGAAGAGTTAACACATGCTGGTGAAAGGCTGCAAATTTATACCAATGGCTGGCACTCAGAGCCATTGAGCAGTGAGGATTTTTTGTGTGCATACCTACTAATTAGATACCCGGAGCTCTGTTTATACAGAATCGTCCGAAGGACTTGATCTATTTGGAGTTCAATCAAACGACGTAATTATCAACTCATAATGATATTTCCATTCCGGACAATTTTTTCTTTCTTGACAACCTCTCTCTTTTCTCTCTCCAAAGCTTATAATCAACATTTCACAATTTATTGTCAGGACTTAACCTTTTGCAGACAACAGACAGTTAGACAAACAGGCAGGCAGAGAGAATGATAGAAGTATGTGTAGACAAAAAATACACACCCTCTAATCATTAATTACAGGGCTTAAAAATAAAATGAGATGTAGTGTATTGTATTGAATTGAGTCAAGGTACATAATAGAGGCATGTTAATTTTTGTGATAAAAGATGAATTCTTAAAGAAGATAGCTAATATTTTAATTCAGATTTGACGAGGATCGCAACTATTATGAAATAAATGAATATTTCCAACGATGCATTTATGTGTAAAGACTTACGAGAATCCATTTGCGTATAACCTTGCAGTGGACCGATTTATTAGAATCATTACAATATCCACCGATATATACGTATTTGCATTCAAATGATATTTATAACTGTGTCTCTTAACTAGGTGAAGTATAGAATCTATATGAATTAAATTATAAGAAAACATAGCATCAAAGTAAACTGCGTCTAAATATCTTCAAATGATATATCAATTCATTTAATATATATTTGTAATCTGAAAATGTTACTTGAAATGCCTTTTATGAGAGGTGAAATATAAATTAAACAACTCACCATCTTACTTATAAATTTATTAATCGTTTAGTAGTATGTATCTTAACTCTATTACAATACAACACAATACTATCACATTGTTTTTTAAGGTTCTGTAATTAGTGATTAGAAGGTGTGTATTGTTAAGATATGCATCCTGTTTGCATGTCTGTTTTTCTTTATCTCTGCCTGTCTGTCAATTTGTCTGCAAAACCATAGCCTTGTCAATTAATATGATATGCGAGACATTTTGCCTAGCAGAAAAAACGAATTAGAGGATTAAAAAAAAATGATAAAGAAGACCAGTGATTTCTTTATTTCTTGCTATGTAGAGTGCATTTAAAAAACTCAATAAACCATGTTAAAGTAATCCTTGATGTATTTTAATACACTCGATGGTAAAAGAACACAAAAATCAAATCATTGTTACAGTACGTTTGAAACACTGTTTATTTTGTGTATCATAGCTAAAATTTACTGAAAAGATAAAGCTCTACCTACTATGTACACTCTTAACTGGGCAGGATGATGATCTGAACAGCTGTTTTAATAATATTGGAAGAGGAAAAAATCCGTTTATTTAGTTTACCTCACCTCTGTTTTTAAAAATTTTAATGGAAGTATTAATGAGAAAACAATTTTAATATCAAATTGCGCTTGTTAATCTTCCTTCAAAAATGTATGTAACAATTTTAGTTCTCGGATATCAATTTGTAACTACAAAAATTTTTGTTGTCTTTCATTGCCTTTTAATGTTGGAATTTTTTTTAAAGTTAATTGTCTAAGAAAAAAGAAAAGTATTCGCCACCTGCAGTTCCAACAAAATATCACCACCAGATTTAAACTATCCCTAAAAAAAATACTATAGTTAAGTAAAGTTAACTATAGTTATAACTTTGAAACTTAAAAAACTTTGATTTACAATAGTGATATCTTTAACACTTTGAAAAACTTTAGCAAAACTTCGACACTTTGAAAAACTTTGGGGAAAACTTTGATACTTTGAAAATCTTTGAAAACTTTGACACTTTGAAAAACTTTATCGAAAACTTGGATACTTTGAAAAACTTTGTCGAAAATTTAGATACTTTAACACTTTGAAAAAACTTTGACGAAAACGTTGACACTTTGAAGAAAACTTTTACACTTTGACGAAAACTTTGACACTATGAAAAACTTTGACGAAAACTTTGACACTTTGATTTACTATAGTTAACTATAGTAAACTATAGTTTACTATAGTATTTTTTGTTAGGGATAATATGATCTCTGTTTTCGTAATTACTTAAAATGAAGAAAAAATATTCTATCTACTTTCTTCTCAATGTATATGACATTTCAGTAAATATGCTTTAAATATTAATATTTCATTTAATTTGTTCCAGAAAAAAAAACAAGAATCACTATTTATGTAAGTTAGCTATGGTAATTTGATTAATCTTAAACTTTTTAAAAACAAATATATGGGGTTGGGTATCATCTCTATTACAATACATGTACATATAATGATTAAAATATATTCTTATAATTATATGGTTTTTTTTTATACCTTGTTAATATTACTACTTGCATTAAATAAAGTAATCATATTAATGCTTTAATGATAAAGATCTGTCCTCCACTACATGTGATCTTTCAGTAGATTTTCAATTCACTGAATTATTCTATCAATACGTATTTATATAGACCACCAGCGTGAATCAGAAATGATAAGGGAAAGTAGAGCTCGCTTTGTATATATAAAATGTTTTGTTTTACAATCAATTTCTTTTAGTCCAACCACCAAGAAGAATGAGCTCTGCTATTAAATCCCTGAAATATCAATCATAACAACAGAATTTAAAACAAAAAAAATAAATCGATCATTTCAATTGTCTTTAAATTACCTTTATTTATTCGTGACAGGGAGATTAAAACCCAACTTCCCTTTAAATGTAATTCTCTAGTTATTGTAAATGTTCTAGTATACATAAAATTACTCCAGTCGAAAAGCTGCTTCGTTTAATATACCCTGTTTAAAGTACATACCGTGTACCAGTAATGCAGCAGGTCGTCACGAACAATCTGATGTTTTTCATGATCCTCCTTTATAAAATTCGGGCAAACTCGTTCATTCGTTTTAAGTTCGGCAACTGTTCTTTCTGACAAGAAACAATCCTCATCTTCTTCAGTGATATTTATGTCTCTACACGGGTATCCAACTTCATAGAGAACTTGGTGATGGAAAGTTGTAGTAACCTCCCGAAGCAGATGTTCAATTTGAATTCTGATCTTCTTGGTATCTGCGCTTGTTAGATTGATTTTATCATCTGGAGTAAACGCTTGCAATTGAATGGATGTTTTATTAACAGCAATAGCAATGTTTATATCACCTCCTTTTTCCTTGTAAAAGGCAATGTTTTTACAGAGACGGTCCTTACGTAATAACTCCCACTTCGAAAAACATATTGCAACAAGTCTAAAGAAAAAGAAATGTGGAATATACGTTTTGAAAGAAAAGACCAAAATCGGAGTTTTATATCCGTTGTTGAAGAAATTAAAGCCTTTTGTTGTGAAATCAGTCTTATTGATACTTGGGATGTAGTACAAGGACTCTTGTCTATTCTCTATCAATTCCACGTCTTTCACCTCAATTTCTTGGGTTTTCATTTTTGCTAGAATGCCAAGTTTCTCCATGTATGGTATAATATGATTCTTCTGAAGAACATACGATTCTTTTTTGTTTTCCCTCCATACCTTGACCAGTGTTGAATCTGAAATAATTCCATTCTTCATAAAAATGTCCCACTCTTTAACCCTACTGCACGCTGAGCGAGCGTGAGTAGGGTCTGTTATGATATTTTTAAAAGCGTCTACAAACCATCCAACGTCTAATATTATATTGTGTCTCAAACCCTCTTCCGAGAAATAGATTATCTGGCCTACCTCCGAAAAGTATCTGAGCATATCATCAAGGTCATTTTCGCCAAGAGACCTAAACTCTTGCTCTGTTTTTAGGCTTACTCTGTGTAAAATTTTCTCTATTTTGTGTTCTTGAATAAATTGCTCAAACATAGACCATATATGTGGAATTTTTTCACCCCAATGTGGAAGACTTTTTGCCGTATGAACAATACAATTTCTGACTTGTTCTATTCCTTCTTCCTGGTGCTCATTCAGTTCTCCCAGTGGACATTCAATCTCGTAGTAACGTGCGGGAGAAATGTGATCACTCAATGTATGTTCACAAGGCAAGCATCTCTCTAGTGTATCGTAGAATGCAGTTTTACTTTCCGTGGTTACCATCTTCTGTTGGAGAAGTCAATTATACATGTTAGAATATTAACGGAAACCGCAACATATACTAACAAAGCTTAGTCTGGTACATGTAGATAATAAAACAATATGAAGCAATTTAAAATTCCGTATACGGTAAATCACGTTTTATTGGCGAGAACTTACTTTTTGCGTAAATTTCGAAAATTTCACTCTCGCAATCAAAAATATTCCTTGCGATTATATAGAGAAAAAAACAACAGTTCGTGAAAATCATGTCTCGTAAATAAAGAGTTAATGGCTATCTTGCGAAAATTTAGTGATCTACAGTATACCCCTTTAAGCAAAATACATTTTAATAATTAATCTATTTTCAATGTGGTTGATGATGCAAGATGATGCAGATGATTTATTATAAGCTAGAAATAAGTTTATTGTCAATGAATTACCTTCAAACACTACGGACTGTTCACGGTAGCTCAGTCGGTAGAGCGCTCGCTCCGTGATCGGGAGGTTGTGAGTTCGTATCTCGGCCGCGACTGACCTTAGTCGATAAAAAAATGAATAGCAACTGTTCCTTCGCCATGCGCTCGGCACTTTGAAGTGAAAGTTGCGGGTCCTTCGGATGAGACCTTAAAACCGAGGCCCCATGTCAGCGGCACGTTGGCACGATAAAGATCCCTCACTGCTCAATGGCCCTGAGTGCCGAGTAAAGGTCAAAATTTGAAGCCCTTCACCGGCATACGGTGACGTCTCCATATGAGTGAAAAATTCTCGAGAGGGACGTTAAACAATATACAATCAATCAATCAAACACTACGAATTACAAAACATCAACTGACAAAATGGTTTTACTGATGTACATGTAGCACTTAAGTAAGTTTTTTCAAGTCATTACCATTCAAAATGAATTACAAAATCTTGACACAAGAAAGTTTTTCTCAAAGAAAAAAATAATGAATGCTTAAATGTGAAAGACCAAAAATGACAAAAGATCGACATAAGATGAAAAAAGTCTACCGACACGCCATGAAAGATGTTTACCTTTACACAGTCATGATGAGAGGCTATCAGGATAACAGGGGTGGCCTTGGTTTCATCATATCGACTTTCTTTAGACTTTCCATCCTCACAGTAGGTTTTAATGGATTGCAGCCAAAATGAAAAGTAGTCTTGCCAAAAAAATAACGCATTATCAAGTGATGCGTCTATTAAAATTATGTTACATGTAAACGGTGATTCTAAGTTATATGAGATACATATAATCTTAAAATACCATGACAGCCATAGTTATAAATGCATAACACTGTATAAAACAGGTTTTCTGTACAAAAAAATTCTTTCATTGAGAGTATTTACCTGCATATGTCCAGTTATGAAATAAAGATCCCAAGGGGTTGTGTCTATCAGTGTCGTATGATAGCGCTTTTTCCTCCAGATCTTTAGACATGTCAACCACCACGAGATAAAAGGCTCTTCTGGAGAGGTAAATCTGGTGACATGCGTAATACGCTACTTGTCCAGCGAAATCCGTCATACTTATAAGTTGTCTTCCATCTGTGCTGTTAGAAGTCTTGTCTGATTGGGTTCCATTTTTATCAAAATCTGAAAGAATGTGAGATAGGAATTGCAAATGATAATACAAATGTATGTTCCTATTCATAAAATAAAATTATTCATGTTTTAAAACAGAGACTATATGACACCTATTTTAACATCTTAGCAAAATGAACTTTTTGAAAAAAAGCTACTGGCCTTTTAAAAAAGAACTGCAACTTGTTTCTAATTGAAATTCAATTAAAAATAATTCTAGGTTTAGTGAAATTTACCCATCTATAAACATATCAGCTTAATATATTTAAAAATAAATCACCTATTAATTTACCCATCTATAAACATATCAGCTTAACATATCTAAAAATAAATCACCTGTTAATGTGTCATCTTTAATTTCAAACAAATCCTCATGGATATCCAGACCGACGGTTGTCTCAGTTGGTTGCTCGTTTCCTTCTTTGTTTTCCCTTTGAAGTCTTCTAAGAAGAGTTGTTTTCCCTGCGCCTGCGCATCCCACTATCATACCTCTGGCTCGACACATGTTTACACTGCCTTGACTTGAAATTTTGACGAATCTTTTTCTTGCTTCTATGTCCCAACGAAGTACTTCTTTGGGTATATTCACTAAACATAACATGAGTCTAATTATAATTATCCTCTTAACTGGCATATACATGTATAAACATATTTTGTTAGGGGACTTCAAGTTGATTGTGAAGGGGGCTATTTTCTCCAAGTCAAATTATTTTCATGTACATGAAAGACACAATTTTATTTTCCTCTTTACTAAAACAAATATTTGACAAGCAAAATGAAAAAATAAAATCATCATTCAAAAATTCTAATTTGGTGGTGGTGGTATGGTGAGGGGGGAGGAGGGATCGCTTTGGTGATGTACAGATTATTTATTTTCCTGCCAGTCGAGGACAGATTAATTACTTTCAACATTTTCGAGAACGGGTTATTAATTTCCCTTTGTCAGTCTCTACCTCTCCTCAGAATCAAATACTCGTCCCCTTCATGTTTTTTGTCTCTCGCTGAATGTGGGATATATTAATTTCGGACTGCCGTTCCCTCCGTTTATATGTATGTCTTTCTGTAACGCTTTCGTTTGAAGCCATATACCGTATAAGTAGAATTTTTAACGAGGATTTAATTTTGGCATTATTAGCGAGGGTGCTGACATTGCTAAAATTTAATATCGCTAAAAGATTAATTGCATATTATTTGTAATAGCTTCTTTAGTTAGCATTTAAAAGTCGCTTAAATCTAAATACCCGATTTTAGGTTGAAATCGATAAATTTGCGAAACGTTAATATTTCCACTTATACGGTATATTGAGAAGTCTTAAAGCTTTAGAAATTACATGTACATTTTACACAGTAACTCCAAATTTCAAAAGAAAGACTCCTTTTGATTTTGAGGTCAAAATTTCCAAGGTCTAAGTTATAAATTAAAAGAATTCTGTCTGTTTTAAGGTCACGATCAAGTAAATGAAAATACCTAGTAGATAGATTTATCAAATTCCAGAAATTAATTCCTATGATGATGCTTTATAACGTTAGCTTGGTCAAATAAGGTGTTTCGGGTCATAATTTGTAGGTAAAAAAATATGAAAATCATACTTTAAACATAAATCTTCAATGAAAAATGAAGAAAACTCAAATTGAATGCCATGAAAACACCCTACATAATTCTGCTTATGCCGTAAAGTACGGAAAAAAAGAATGTTGAAATTGATTATTATGTCATAATAATGTAGTACATGTAACTTCACAAAATCGTTCTAAATAAAGTCATTTACCAGATTTTGACCTTAAAACTTTTCCACACGTTTCCGCGCGATATCTTGAGAAGCATTTGAGCTTGTGCAATGACGTTTTATACCTCGTTTCTCTATGGCCTGTGGAGGATTTTTAAGTCAAATGCTTAGGTCGTAAATAACGAAAAGTAGATCTGTTTTGATAGTTTTCCGCACGTTTCCACGCGATATCTCGGGAAGCATAATTTGAGCTTGTTGAATGAAAAAATACCACAACTCTCTTTGACCTATGAAAGACCCTATTTGAATTTTGGTGGTCAAAAGGTCAAGGTCGTAAATTTATGTTCTGTGTCGGTGTTAAACTTTCAATTCCGGGCGATATCTCAAACAGCTTTCAATTTTTGAAATTTTGTGTTTTACCAAAACTCCGAATCCCTTTGTCCCCCTGCACGTATTAAAGTGCCCCCTCGAGCTATCCCCCTCCTGGGTCAGCACATCTTTTTCCCTTCAGCGGGGAACACGGATTCTCTGAATAAGCTTGTTACAATGTGCAATTAAAACTAATCTCTACACGATTGCGTAAAAAAATCATCTTCATTCAAAATAAATTCTTTTCCCTCTAAATCAAATATGAAAAATAAAACAAAGGGAAAAATCTGCGAAATTTGTCATGCTGTTTAAAATTACTAGCATAAAAATGTTCATCTCTATGTCTATGTACTACCGGGTACTTTCGATAACTGGGCCCGATTTACAAAGAACTTGCGTATAAGATCCACATCAAATTCTTATAATTATGAATTTTAAAACTACACTTAACTCACAGGGGTTACAATTATAGTAATTTTTCAATCATTAAATGTATATATCAAACATTCACATGCAATAACATAAGATTTAATACTTTTGATTTTGCTTTTTTGAAAGATTACGCTAATGAAAAACAGATAAAAATAAATGTATTTTTATACACAAATCAAGAAAATGAAAGAGTTACTATAGAGGATCTTATTAAAAAAATGATGAAGATTCTCCCTGAAATATGACATTTTTACTAAAGTGTCACAGAGGTAATACTATATAAACCAGTGAACCACATAACTAGAAAGATCTTGGAGACGTTATACTCACAACGTTTACAAATCCTGTCATGAATTCCCCTGTCAGACATGGTACAGTGTGTGATGATGTCCAGCTGTAGACTATCTATGAAGAGGTCGTACATCTTCTCCGGTCTGTCCGGTAAATACAGACATCTCTCTCCCTCACTCCTTTCATACTCCCAGAGTCTGCAGTATTCATATATCACATCACGTGACGCCGTGATCAGGAAAAACTCCAGATCACTGTCCTCCACCAGACACTCCGTAACAAAGGCGTACATGACGTCATGTCGGATGTTGTCTGATATAAAGGTTATCACACCGTCACGTGTTTCTGTGATTTCATCAGGAAGGTCTACCGAGCCGTCAGCAGTTATATCAGGGAAATACCTCTGTCTGATTTTGCCCTTAGTGATTCGGTGTGATTGTTCAATGAAACTAATCCGATATTTATCAGATATAAGTAAACAATACAGTAGACATCTGACTGTCGTTGGATAGCTAAGGATTTTACCTGAAATGACAAACAAATTATAAATTATAAATCACCAAACAAATAAATAAATTGTTAACATACAGTCGAACTACATGGACTGCACTTCAATCTTTTTCTTTACACTGTATGTACATGTATGTATTCAGTCCTATTGAACACAGATGTTTTAGGATGTGAACCACCCCACCCCCACCACATTTTTCTTAATCTCTACTTTAACCATCGCTGAATAAATTCGATTAAAAAGATGAGAAGTTTTATTACATATTTAAGAATAATCCTGAAATACGAATACAAATCTGTTAATAATAGCTATAAATTGATATAACGTTTTGCTTTCGTCGCCCGCGAGACACAGTGATTCGAGCATCTGCTTTAGAGTCCAGGAGCAGGGAGTTCATTCTATTAGTGACACCAAATTATTTTCTTGTTTGTCGGACATCTGATGACAAAAGTATGAGAGGGAAACAATTCAGTAATAATATTTTTACTTTTTTGAAGGAAATATTTTTAGGTGGAACTTGAACAAAATTAAACGGAAGTATATTCCCCCTACGTTATTTTTCTTTTCTTTTTTAGAGCTACATATAGCAAAATGACGAAGAGTACGAAATATGGAGATGAAATAAAAAGAAAATAAATATATATCAAGAAGACATTGTAATTAAGCGATGTTGCATGAGGAGCATATATACACAGTCATATTTAACAGGATTCGCAGAAATTGCAGGAAAAAACCGAGGGGGGGGGGGGGGAGTAATTGTAACATTTCATATATTGATTTAAACTTTAACGGAGCTGCTAAAACATCTATGGAATTTATTTTTCCATTTACTGTCATAGATATCTTTTTTTAGTTTATAAAGGAATTTCTGTATTTTGGTGCCAAAGCAATTCAAAAATCAACTTCTTGGACAACACATTCCTGTCTTGGTCAATTGAGAAAAGAAATACACAAATCAATAGATTCTTGTTTCTGGAAAGATGTGTTTTATGACTCAGATAAAATATATTTATAGTGTATTTAATGATTTAAGATGAAAACACTCCCCCCCAACCACAACCCCCTCCTCCCTACACACAGAGACATGAAGACATACATCCGGTCCACACAAAAAACACACTTTTGGTAAGGAAGGAGGGCAGCCAGAAAAAAATTACTAACCTAAAAATAGAAATATATTGACTTATTCTATATTTCTATATATTAACTATGAATAATGCTTGCAAACGTCCAAAATACTGAAATAATGAGTTTGTTTGTTGATTAAAACGTCTCACTTCGAATAATTTACTGATACACTGTTGCATAAACGAATCATTCCCCGCGGAGAGCTTCAATTTGACATTGGCACTGCATGAAGGCCATTGATCAGCGAGGGATCATTTTCGTGCCAGCAACTTCCGCAACAAGGGACCTCGTTTTAATCGGTCTAATTTACGAACACGTGTTCACGTCCCTCGAAGAGATTAGATCCTGTGAAATATATAAAGATCGACCGAGAACTATTCATTTCATCCCCACATCCATTCAAACTTTATATATGTGCAGTACCTGGATTTTCATCGTCTCTATATAGTCATTTCAGTTAGTATTTTTTTGCTGTCATTTTGCGATGAAGCTGGACTTTTATAAATAGTTGAAATTATCCTTGTTTAAATTAAGTTGATCTAAATTTTGCACTAAAAATGAAACGATTGTTATAAGGCAAAACAGCAATCAACTCTGCTTGCATTCAACAGGTCCATGGAAGGATTAAGGCGAAACTTTTAAAATGAGGGAAGGAATTCATGTATATCGCCTTTGCAGCGCAACATAACTCGTACGTATTGTGGGGAGATAACTCCTGTCAGTGGTATCAGATAGCAAATTTATACGACCTGAAACATGTTCACCACCTTTCACAATAAATCATGAGGAATACATGTACACTTACATACAATAGAAAAATAAGCAAATGAAAATCCTGTTAAAGAGAAAGATGAATAATTTTAATTTGGATTATTTAAACAAGTTTAATTTTACAACATTTAAAACGAAATCGAGGGAGATAAACAGACTGATACTTTAACTGACATTTAGATTTGCAAAATACAAAAAAAGCAAGGATCCAATTTAGAAATAAAAGATTACCATTGGCGTCGAAACAAGGGAGGCTAGGGGAGGGGGAAGGGGTTGAGCCACATTCTTTTTTTTTTCAAACGATAGAAATCATATAGATAATAAACATTGGGACGTATGTATACACCCCCCCCCCCACACACACACACACACATACACTTTCAACACACATGTTGCAATTTAGTTAAAGTTGAAGAATGGTAAGTCGTAGTGTTTGAAAGATAAAAAAATGGTCATGAAAGAACTTCAATCTCCCAAAACCCAATTATCTCCTTTATCTAAGTAGAAAAAATGACATCCATTATTTTTAAATTGATGTCTACACAAAGTTACAGGTAGATTTAGGTACAGTAATATTTATTCAGATTACTGAACAGATTAATCACTTTTCTATGCAAGGTCTTGAGTAACAAATATAATGAACTGAGCTAATATAAATTTATAGGTCCAAATTCACAGACACAACTAAAGAACTATATTTTTTCTTGAAAATTAAACTTTCTTACTTGGTTTTCTATAGGTTTTGTTGTCGATGACATAAAGGTCCCAGTGTTCATGTAGACCTATACAGGATCTCACGATGTCAGGTCTATTGTATCCGCTGTATCTCCAGAGCCACGTCACGTGATCTACACTGTCATGTGATCTCCCTCTGCAATGTACAGCCTCTCCTTCTCTTAGTTCCGTTAGAAATTCTTCACGTTCATCTTTACTGCTCTTAATTTTTTTTTCTGGGATATTTACTGTAGAAAAAAAATATATCGTTTATGATAAACATTTACACTGTAATACGATTATGTATATATACATGTGTATAGATAGAGATACATTCAAATTATAGATTTATTAAACGTATTCGATCAGTTACTTCTATTATAATATGTTAATCTAGTAGCATTAAATTGTAATCGAGGAAGCTACTACAAAGCAACTACAAAAAAAAAAGAAAGTGATTTATTATAAATGTATTAATGTTTCTACTGATAACTTTTTAACTCTTTAAAATGTAATCCAATTATTTTAATAAAATTCTGGAAGAAAAATAGAACAATTTACAATTATTTTGATCTGACTTACATATCCGGTGTATCTTATCATATATCTCCGTGTCCTCCATGGTGACGTGAATCAGTACGTTCATCTGTAGACGGCGTATCTGTAAGCGATCACAGCCAGGACTACTGACGCACTTCTCTCCAGGTTTTCTGTTGTATCTGAATGATCTCAGGTAGACACTGGCTGTGTCATAACTACTGTAAAAGTATGGTATAACACTGTATATTGATGCTATCCTATACATTGTCTCATCCTTTGTGTCCTCCGTTATCTTGTCCTGATCTTCCCAGAGGCATTCACGTGACTTCAGTCTGTCCAGAGTCTGCTGAGCTTCCTCACGTGTTACAGGATTCTGTTTACGGTACACTAACTGTCGAATCTCATTAAGCAAGTCCAGCCACTCTGTGTCAGTGAAGTCAGGAGGACCGGAGTCAGAACACAGAAAACAGAATAACACGGACACCTCGTCATCAGTCAGTGTGGAGAACTGATCTACAACGTGTAGTGAACATATACTCTTCAAAAAAAGAAACGCATAGTAGGAACAATGCCCTGAAAATTTGTTATAGTTTTGTCATACCTTTAATTTTTGTATGGATACGATGTATTCGAGTGAAATAAATGATTTTTGAATGCAATTGTTAACTTTACAGCTATTCTACACGTCTCACAGACAAAAAGACCTGATTTTGCAAAATTTCCCCCAAAATTTTGATCTCAATTTTCATTTGTTGAATTCCGATGCAATTCCTTCAGATACAAAGGGGCTATCAAAAGCGGGGGTTCTCGATATTTTGAATCTGGTTTTATCTGAAAAATGACGCTTCCTAAAATTGCTGCATCTGAATGTTGCTTGGCA